>NC_037671.1:1949320-1953569 GCF_003255815.1 Theropithecus gelada | reverse complement strand
AAAAAAAAAAAAAAAAAAAAAAAAAAAAAAAAAAAAAGAACACCTCTGGTATCTTATTTTTTACAAGTTAAATTAAGATTAGCCTGGAGGGATGATAGATAACTTTATGATGATCAATTTATGTATTCAATAACTATTTTAGGTTTTTAAACTATTTAAATGTTTGTTACATATAGATATCACACATTTCAAAGTAAGTTCATTCCTGAGTATTTTATCTTTTTGTTGATATTGTAAATAGTATCTTTTCTTCTGTTATATCTTCTACCTATATGTTGATTTAGATACATGAAAACTATTTACTTCTTCTTATAGATATTTTATCCTGTATGTTAGGTAGAAAACAAAACTATAATAATGGAGAAAACTAAAAATGAGATGACTCAAACAAAATAGTTTATTTCCATCTTCACAGTCTGAGGTAGGTTTATCAAGATGGTGAGTGGTTGTACTCTATGAAGTCACTTAGGGACGCATGCTATTAGAAGTTCTTCCATCTTCAACATGTGATTACAAGATCAATTTGCTTTCAATCAATGATGAAGGGTGTCAAGAAGGGCTGAAGTTCAAGGTCTCTTTAATCTGTGAGATGACTGTTTCATTTACCGCAACTTATATTCTTTTGTCAAGGCCCTAGTCACATAGCTACATCTAACTGCAAAGAGGGCTAGGAAATGTCATCCAGCCAGGTCTCAGCTATACTCCATTTGTTTGAAAGAAGGAAAATGGATTTTGTGGTCAGTTAGAAGTCATTACACAGACCACCAATGGTCACCAACAATCCACATATACTCTAATTTGCACATTTAAAAAAAAACTCATCTCACCCGCTAGGGAAATATCTCTTCCAGTTATGACATCCAGCTCAAAATCCAGGATCTTTAGGTGACATGCAGTTCTCTATTGGATACACACGTGAGTCCTCATGGCCCAGAGACCTGTAAAGTAATAAAATCCAAATTATTACCCCCTACCACATAAACACAGATAATATACAATGGTGAAGTGAGTGAAGTGAGAACAGGATAATAGAAACTCTTATTTAAAAAACAGAAACACACAATCATTGGCCCATAGCAATGATTAAATGTTACTGAGTGGGAATGCTAAATAATCCTTGCCCTCTCAATGGAGTAAGTTCCAAGGTTAGTCCATCTAGCTATCACTGGTCCTCTCTGTGGGAGGAACTCCTTTGTTTGTCATCCTGTCTGACCACTGGCTTTGCCTTCTGGAAGATTCTTTATTCTCCATTATCTACCATAGCCAATATAAGAAGAAATGAGGAGTATCCATTTCTTAGGATTGCCCTGTACAGATTTTACAGCCTGACTTCTCTGGTTGCAATTTGGGGGCCTATGAGTTATTTTAAGCTTAACCACAGACTTTTTTATGGCTTTATGGCTTCCTTGGGAATACAATTTCTTCAAAAACTAAAAGGGCTTCTTGTTTATTTGTTTCATGCATGAATGACCACAACCAAAGTTCTTTTCTAGGACTGATTCTTAAATCTTTTGTTCTAAGCTCTCTTGAATGATTCATGCCACTCTTAATTTAATGGTAACAACTTTGAGTGGGAAGAAAACTCCTTTAATCTAATTGTTTCCTTAGGCCTCCATCCTGCTGTTTGCCTTAATACAAGGCCTTTGAGAAAAGCTTAGAGGAAGGTATTAGTTTTTTATCACTGACTTAACAAATTACCACAAACTTAGTTGCTTAAAACAATATAAATTGATGATCCTACAGTTCTGTAAGTCAGAAATCCAACACTAGTCTCACTAAGCTAAAATCAAGGTATCAGTAGGACTGTGTTACTTCTAGAGGCTCACAGGGACAATCTGTGTTCTTGCCTTTTTCACTTCTAGAGGCTGTCAGCATTCTGTGGCTTATGGTCCTGTTCCTCCACCTTCAAAATCGGCAATAGCACACATTCCTCTGACCCTTTGTCCCATCATCATGTGTCTCTCTCTCACTGCAGCTGGGAAAGATCTTCTGCTTTTAAGGTCTCATGTGATTAAATTGGGCCCACTGGAATAATGCAGGATGATCTCCTCATCTCAAGGTCCTTCATTGCGTTTGCAAAGTCCCTTTTGCCATGTACAGTAACATATTCACAGATTCTGGGGACTAGAATGTAGACATTTTGGTGGGGGGACAGTCATTATTTGGCCTACCACAAGCAACTAAAGCCATATTTCCTGTTATCTGACATATAAAAGCATTTCTCAATCTTGTAAGGACTCATATCTCTGGACTCTATTTCCTTCAATCTCTGCTTACAATCTGGTCATTTCTTGCCTGAGTTTGCACTTTCTTACAATATTTTGCTAAATGCAACAAGAAGCAGGCAACACTGGAAACAATCTAAATTTCCATCAACATTTGAATGAATAGACACGTTGTCATACATCCATACAATAAGCTACTATATGGCAATAAAAAGGAATGGACTATTTATACACTCAACAACATGGATTAATCACAAAATAATTATGCTGGATGAAAGAATCTAGACAAAAATAGAGTACATACTATGAGTTCATTTATGTAAAATTCTAAAAAAGGAAGCCAACCTCTAGTAACAGAAAGCAGACCAGTATTTGCCTGGGGATAGGTTGCAGGATGGGTTGAATTCAAAGGAGCAGGGAAAAGCTATGGGGGGGGTGACAGATATATTCATTATTTTAATTGTGGTGATGGTTTCACAGGTGGATTCCTATGTCAAAACTCATCAAATTATATACTTTAAAAACATGCAGTTTACTAGTCACAATAGCAAAGACATGGAACCAACCTAACTGCCCATCAACTGTAGACTGAATAAAGAAAATGTAGTACATACACAACATGGAATACTGTGCAGCCATAAAAAAGAATAAGATCATGTCCTTTGCAGCAATATGGACCTGGAGGGTCATTATCCTGAGTAAATTAATGTAGGAACAGAAAACCAAACATCACATGTTCTCACTTATTAGTGGGAGCTAAACATTGAGTATACAAGGACTCAGTGAAGGGAACAATAGACATTAAGGTCTATTTGAGGATGGAGGGTGGAAGGAGGATGAGGATCAAAAAACTACCCATCAGGTACTATGCTTATTACCTGGGTGATTGAAATAATCTGTACAACAAACCCCTGTGACACACAACGTACTCATGTAACAAACCTGCATGTGTACCCCCTGAACCTAAAATAAAAGTTGGGCAGAAAAAAAAAAAGAATTCTGGAAGCAGAAACACACACAGAGTGACAGCTCCAAAGACAACCAGGCAAAATCTGTTACTTTATCAACAAAAGTGCATTATTTTCATTCCCTGGTATTTGTTGCTAATGTAAATTTTGTTCAACAACCTGAACAGAATTAAGCAAAGCTTTGGGAATTTTTGCCAGGCAGGTACAAAAACATGTGTGCTATTTTTTTGTTCCACATCTTGAGACAGCATGAAAAACATAAATATGCGCAGTTTATTGAATATCAGTTGGACTCAATAAAGCTATTTTTAAAGGTGTACTAAAAAATAAAGAGATATACTCATAGTTTTGCATATGGAATTTCACTGAGACATAAGCTCATGAAGTGTGGGGCCTTTGTTTGGTTCATTACTGTATCCCCAGAACCTATGATAGCACCTGGCACATATTAGAGGTTCAATATATCCCATATAACTTGTAGAAGGCAAAAGAATGTCCCTCTCCCCAAGAAGTCCATGTCCTAATCCCTAGAACCTGACTATGTTATGTCATATGGCAAAAGAGAATTAAGGTTGCTAATCAGTTGACTTTTTAAAAAGGGAGATCATTAGGCCCTATGAGGTCCAACCTAATCACACCAGTCTTTAATAAACATGGAAGGAAGCAGCAGCAGAAAGTAGGTCAGAGAGAGAGGACATGAAATGGACATAACAAGCTGTTGCTGGATTTGAATACAGAGAAAAGAGGCTATGAGCCAAGGAATTCTACAGCCCTTTGAGTTGTTAACAGAGCTGTTTAAAGTCAATAAAAAGACATGAACCTCAGTCCTCCAACTACAAGGAATTGAGTTCTGCAAACAACCAGAATGAACAGAAAACAGATTTTCCCCTAAAGCCTTCAAAAAGAGATGCAACCGGCCGGGCACGGAGGCTCACGCTTGTAATCCCAGCACTTTGGAACACCGAGGTGGGCGGATCACGAGGTCAGAAGATCGAGAACATGGTGAAACCCCGTCTCTACTAAAAATACAAAAAAAAAAAAAAAAAAAAAAAAAAA